>NC_045548.1:68123039-68155539 GCF_009769535.1 Thamnophis elegans
TTGTAAAGAAGAGGATTCTTTGTTGTGTTTGTTTGTGTTTATGCAAAAATAAAAATTTTCAAAAAAAAAAAAGAATGTTTAAGAACCGAAAGCTAGCTAAGAATTGAAAGGCATCATTGATGGAAGATTGAAGAGTGGTGGGGTGGTCCAGAGGTGGAGCACTTGCCTCACAATCAAGAGGCCGTAAGTTCGATCCTAGGTAGGGGCAGATATTTCTCTGGGCAACACTGGGAATATATCTGCTGAACAAACTCCACATTGGTAACAGGAAGGGCATCTGACCATTAAAACACTCTGCTAGCTCCATTCAGTTGCCCAGACACCACTCCGCAAGGGATAATGGGGTAGTTAAAAGATGATGATGAATGGAAGATTGAAATAACATTTCTGGCTTCCTTGTTTCATGATCTCCCAGTAGAAATGAGCCATAGATTTGTGTTCTGACCCCCCTCCTCCATCCCGTAATGAATGCCAAGACAAGCTTAACTGGAATGTACTTTATTAGCAAGATACCAAAACCTCGGTGGCTGAAAGCCAAGCATAACAAACAGATAAGGACCTTGGCAGCAACTCAGACAAGCCTTGGCAGCAATCCAGCCCGCCAAGCTAGTTACAAAAGTTATCCAACTTTTAGTCAATGTGTTGACTTCTGCAAAAGGGGCATGTACACAAGCAGTCCTTTTTATAGTCTGGAGAGGAGCCTAATGACCACCAGCTGAGTGCAATTACCACTTGTATTTGCGCAACTGTTCCTGACTCCTATTAGCTCTTCGGTGCCGGGCATCCAGGAACAACTCACTGCTGGCGTCCTGATCACCTCCCTTATCTCCTCCCCACTGGTCCAAGGCTCAGGCGCCTCCTGGTGGCCAACCAGTCTCTCTGTGCCCTGCTCAGAGTTGGAACCCTGTTCAGGGTCATCCACATCCTCCAGAGCTGACTCATAGGCCCCCTCGCTGTTGGAGTCTGGTGGCAGCTCCAACAGCTCCTGCTGGGCCACAACAGATTTGCTTGCTTGTTTGGCCTTGGTTTTTACCTAAAACCATTGATTCTTTTTTGCAGGCATCAAGAAGAACCTCAGTGATTTTAAAGCACTGCAAAAGTGGTAGAAGGGAAAGATGAACCAAGAAAATTAATTCAAACTGGTAGATGACTTGGGAGCGCTTAGCTTTTATTGTGTTTTTACTCTTCCCTTTCTTTAATTTTTTTTTGAAACTGTTATTAGCAATGTCTAACAAACAACAATAGTACATTAGGGATTGTACAGCCAAAACACACAGAGATAAATTAAAGTAAATTTAATATAGAGGAAATAAATAAGATGCATATAATAGAAAATGAATTTAACCATTAAATACATCATTAAATCCAGATCATAAAGAAGCATGCTGTTCCATTCTTTCAGTTTTAAAATAAAATATAAAAAACATGTTAGAAATGAATAAAACATTAGTATTATTTAGTATTATTTCCCCCCCAATAGTGTGTTAATATGAAATCAAAAGGGAATTATGGATAGACAATACTAAAACATATGCAACAAATAGCTCTCAACTTCTTATGATAGCAATAGCACTTAGACTTTTATACTGCTTCATAGTCCTTATAGTCTTCTCTAAGTGCTTTACAAAGTCAGCATCTTGCCCCCAACAATCTGGATCCTCCTTTTATTGACCTGGGAAGGATGGAAGGATGAACCTTAAGGCCATCATGATTGAACTCCAGGCAATGGGCAGAGTTAGCTTGCCATACTGCATTCTAACCACTGCAAAAGAGGGCTCTTCATTATTTTATTTTACTTATTTAGTTAGTCAAACGTGTACAAGATAGCAGGTATGTAAGTATGAACATGGGCCTGAACAAAGGAAATGAATACAAATAAATGAGGACAGTAGGACATGGACAGTAGGCACACTGCTGCGCTTATGGACACCCCCTTTACAGATCTCTTAGGAATGGGGTAAGGTCAACAGTAGACAGTTTAAGGTTGAAGCTGTGAGGGTTTGAGGATGTAACAACAGAATCAGGTAGAGCATTCCAGGCATTGACCATTCTGTTGCTGAAGTCGTATTTTCTGCAATCGAGTTTGTTTACCTTGAGTTTGTATCGATTGTTTGCCCGTGTGTTATTGAGGTTGAAGCTCAAGAAGTCATTGACAGGTAAGACATTGTAGCAGACAATTTTGTGTACCAAGCTTCGATCAGACCGCAGACGGTGCAGTTCCAGATTGTCCAAGCCCAGAATTTCAAACCGGGTGGCATAAGGTAATGTGAATCGAGGAGTGGAGTGCTCTTCTTGTGAAATATCTCTGGACTCGCTCGATTGTATTACTGTCCGATATATAGTGTCGATTCCAGGCAGATGAGCTGTATTCGAGAATTGGTCTGGCAAAGGTTTTGTATGCCTTAGTAATACAATGTTACTGGATAATGTCAACACCCACACAAAAATCTAATAACAATTGTTTTAAAACAGTATTTGAAGAGGATTTGAACCATCTTGTCATCAACCATTTTTTTAAAAAATTCTGAATGAAGGTCATCTCTAGAAATAGGGGAGAAGCTCATTTAAGTTGTGTTTCAATGGCAACCAGCTCAATTTTGCATCTTAAATCTGAATGCAGCCTTTTTACACATTCCCAGATCACCAGATTTCCCAGGTAATAGTGTAAAAGGTGTAACAGGGGAAAATCTGTCTGAAATAGCATATATTCATGAAAATAATGTACAAAAATCCATTATGTTAGGAGATTTTTATCCAAAAAATGTGAACAAAATATAGTTGCTTAGAGAAATGGGCACCAAATGACATAGACTAAGGCAGCTCAAATTTAAAGAAAAACTTTTTAAACAAAAAAAAATAGCAACCAAATTTGATTATGTAAGGGAAGCAAATTGGATGAAAACGAAACTAACTAATTCATGCGTTCACACGCCTACTTTTTTTTCTCCTTATAGCTTTACCAAGTTTAGCAGTTGGTTGACTCCTAAGGGAAGACATCAAGCAAGTCTCCTTTGAACATCTCAGTCAATAAATCTTACAAACAACCCAAATTTTCCCCTTGGGGCTTTTTCAGTAGTAATTTGAATGTCCCACTGAAAGGGAATCCTACTTCTTGGAGATTGCTAGATAATTTTCCCCTTCGTTTGGAGATTTTCAGAAGATTCATCCACCTCGTTTCTCGGTCCATTAACCTGATGGAAATGTTTGTGGTCAGTTCCATCAAGGAGTTGTTGTTGTTGTTGTTGTTGTTGTTGTTGTTATTATTATTATGCATGATGGCTCCAGTGGTGGGATTCAAATAATTTAACAACCGGTTCTCTGCCCTAATGTCTATCTGGGTAGGTGGGGCTCGGTGGTCATGTGACTGTGTGGGTGGGGCCAAGTCAATGCCACTCAGGTCGATGGGCGCTTCACCTTAGCTGTTCCAATGTAATAAGGGTTAACTAGAGAGGCAGTTTCTATAAGCAGGGCAATAAAGATTAAGCTAGAAACAACACCAGAACGTTTCACTCCTGCCTTCCTTACAGGATGAGCCCCGTAAAGTGGGGAAAAAACAAAATAAGATTTCTTCCAACAATCAGTTCTCTGAACTGGTTAGAAAGTTAACAACCGGTTCTCCTGAATAGGTGCAAACTGGCTGAATCCCACCACTGGATGGCTCAGTGGTTAAAGACAACTGGAATGAGAGCTGAGCGCTGGGTGGTGGGATGAGTTCCTATTACTTAATAGAATAACAGAGCTGGAAGCGACCTAGTAGGTCATCTAGTCCAACCCCCTGCCCAAGCAGGAGACCCAACACCACTTCTGACCCATGGCAGTCCAATCTCTTCCTGAAAGCTTCCAGTGATGAAGCTCCCACAACCTCCAAAGACAACTTCTGTTCCATTGGTTGATGGTTCTCACTGTCAGAAAATGTCTCCTTATTTCTAGGTTGAATCTCTCCTTGATGTGCTTCCATCCATTATTCCTTCTCTGGCCTTCAGGTGCTTTGGAGAATAGCTTGACCCCCTCTTCTCTGTGGCAGCCCCTCAAATATTGGAACCCTGATATCCTCTCTCCCCTTCTCTTCACTAGACTATCCATGCCCAGTTCCTGCAACTGTTCTTCAGATGTTTTAGCCTCCAGGCCCCCTAACTTGCTCTAGCTTCTACCACCTAGCAGTCTGAAAGCAGGCAAATGCGAGTCGATAAATAGATACCACTTTGCTGGGAAGGTGACAGTGGTCTGTGTGCCTCTGCATAGTTATGCTGGCCACATGACCATGGAAGTGTCTTTGGACAACGCTGGTTCCCTCGGCTAAGAAACTGAGACTTGGACATGGTTGGACAGGAGAAACGTTTACCTTTTACCTTCCATCATTCAGGTGCTGCTAGAGTGACATTCCCATATTTCTTTCCTATTAGTTCTCCTGGCAAGAGCTGGTAGAAGTTGAAAGTCAACAAGAAGGCACAGACTGCCCACCTGTTTTTATTTGGATAAAGTGAAATACATAGGAATAGCATTTACACTTATATACCACTTTACAGTGCTTTACAGCCCTTTCTAAGTCTTTTTACCCACCTTGGAAGGCTGAATCAATCTTGAGCCTGGTGAGATTCGATCTGCCAAACTGCTGGCACCCGGTGATCAGCAGAAATAGCCTGCAGTACTGCCCTCTAACCACTGCACCACCACGGCTCATACATGCCACTTTCAAGTGAGTTTTGGACCAATACAGGTAGCCCTTGATTTCAAATCATTCATTGAACAACTGTTCAAAGTTACAACTGATGCAGTTGGGGTGCACAGGTAAACCCACCAGTGGCTGGCCAGGTTAGGTGGTCTTAATAGAATGGACCTTATAAATTCATATTAGCTTGGCTTTTCATTCTAGTGCTCTGGAGTTCCAAAGTTGACTTTTAGCTGTGTGAACTTTCTCTCCAACTTCCTCATAAGTATTAAAAATAGGGCTGAACAGTGTGGCAAGACCCTGTAAAGGAGGGGCACAGGAAGCCAGGTGTGGTGTCAGATAGAACAGAGGTAAAACTGCTGACAGCTTAAGACATTATAGGAACTTCTCTTTTTTGTATTTCTCCTACGTACTTCGCTGTAACATTCCAAATGAACTCCTGCTTTTCGAAATGTCATGCTTGTGCGTGTATGGAAACGCCTTGAGAATGCACAGTGTGGAACTCGGCATCCCTTTGAGAGATTAAAGCAACAAGTAGCCTTGATATTCTCAGGTAGTAAGTGGATAAAGCAAAATTGGCACATCAGTCATTTGACTGCCTCACTTTGATCAAAATTGATTTTCTTCCCACTCCTCCTATAAGCCTAAAAGCTGATTAATAGGCTAATGTCCTCTATCCTCACAGAACCATGACTGGAAAATACAACTTGCTGACTTCCCTGTTCTTTTTGCAAAGTAAGTGGTCACAGAAGTTTCCAATGCAAGGCTGGGATTCTTTTCAGCTGGAGCGCAACCTAGTTGTTAAGAAAGCTGCAGGAACTCATGATAAAAGCTGGATCCAAGCAACAGCCTCTCTTCCAGCTTCTTTTCCACCTTAAAAGCCCACACATGTTGCAGCCTATGAACATTTTTGAAGGGTGATGTGTTTTTCAAGAATAGGATTCATGCAATTTATAAACTAACTAGCTGATAACTCGGCTATGTATTTATCCCAATCCTATATTAGAGGGAGCCCCCACCCCATCCCTGTGGAGTACTGTGAAGCCATTACCATGGCAACGCCACTGTGCTGTACAGTAAAAGCCATTTTAAGGCACAACAGGCTGTATCTTAACAGAACTTGAATCCAAATTCACACTATCACTGTCAAAGTACTGTGGACTTGACACTATAGATATAATCAGTCCTTTTTTATGTCAGCAGCCCAGGTGTGCTGGAGTTATGCTGGACACACACACACACACCACACAACACACACACACACACACACACACACACACACATGGCCATACCCACGGACGCACCCACACCCCGAGAGGGTGTTAGGGCTGTCTTGCCCCACTGTATTTGTTTCCAGAGAGTCGTCGTCTGTGTACCAAGTTTGGTTGAAATTGCTCAAGGCGTTCCAGAGTATGCTGGAACAAACACACACACACACACACGTATTGTAGCTCAGGGCAAACTGTGGGGTCTTGGTGTCTCTCTGAGCTTGGCTGCTTTCTTGAAGCCAACTAGACAACTGCACAAATGCAACACAAAAAAATGGTTTCCTGCTGGAAGGCTCTAGTGGTGGCTGCCTATCTCCCCCCCCCCCTCTTCTCTCTCTCTCTCTCTCTCACACACCACACACACACACACACACACATCAACACTACACACACCTGTGTTCATGGTGGGATTCCAAAAATTTACTACTGATTCTGTGAACGTGGCATGGCTTGGTGGCATGGCTTGTTGGGAATGGCAGGGCAGGATACTGTAAAATCCCCATTCCCTCCCCACCCCGCTAACCTGCTTTCCAGCTCTGTTCTCCTTTGCATGGCAACAGAAGAAGACCCAGATGATCAGCTGGGACTCAGGAGGCAGAGGAAAGATGGGGGCGAGCCACCCAGAGGTGGTATTTTCCAGTTCTCCAAACTACTCAAAATTCCATCACCGGTTTGCCAGAACCAGTCAAAACTGATTGAATACCACCTCTGCCTGGTTAGTTCATAAACCTTCTACATGTATAAATGCAAGCTACAGAAAAATTCTGGCAGCAACGTGAGATTTTTCAGTGAAAATCAAAATGGCAGAATTGGCCTTTGTGTGTGGATTGTGCAGGCCAGAGGTGGTATTCAGCAGGTTCTGATCAGTTCTAGAGAACTGGTAGCGGAAATTTTGAGTCGTTCAGAGAACCAATAAATACCCATGCCCACTAGGCCACGCCCACCAAGCCACGCCATGCCCACCAAGCCACGCCACAGAACCGCAGTAAAAAAAAAATTGAATCCCACCACTGAGACTGTCTGTTGGTGAACCGAGATTTGATTATCATAATTAATATATTCTGCTTGCTTTGTCCATTCATATGCAAATTGTGGTTTGACTTTACTTCTATTCCCTCCTCCCTTTGAATGCATTATTCCTTTTCTGATGGAATATCTCTTTCTTTGCGAGAATGCGTATTGCGCTCTCCCTCCCAACAGGACACAAGACAATCTTATCAAATGTGATTTCACTTGCTGGGAGAATAAAAAGCCTGTCACATTTTTTTTTTTGGTGATTATATTTTCAGCCAACTGGGTTTCCTATGAACAGGAAAGGCAGTGTAACAATGCAACCCTTGTTCTCGGGCTTGTTTCCCTTGATGAATAAGCTATGATTGTGATGCAAGAAATCGCTCTAATTTTATAACTGAATGGGAAGGAGAATGTCTGTATTCAGCCCCAGAGTCAGAAACTTTCTATAGCAAGGAGGTGGAAAAAGAGATTATTGTAGCTATCAAAGACTTCAGGCAGCATTGCAGGATAGTACTGGAGAAGGAAGGTGCAATGTATAATAAATTATTTTATTAAAATAAGTATATTAACAAGTCCATTTATTGCTGTTAATTTTAAAAAATATAGGTAGTCCTCTGTTGGAAGAAATGTCCATCTGGGTTCAGTTCCAAGTGGGGAGAAAGACACTGGAAACATGGAGGCTGCTTGGAAAGATGGTTTAATGGTGGACAGGATCACATGGTTTGAGGTCCTGGGCAAAAAAGGGAAGAGATGCTGAGAGTGCCCCGGTTTTATGCCCTCTCTGGGCTTTTGAATTTGAGCTTGTATTCTGATTGGTTATCAGACTGGTTATCAGTGAGAGCGTTTGAGGAAATTTGGACCAATAAAGGGGCAATTTGAACTGCCAGCTGTTTGTGTTATTCTCTGTGCCATGCCCCCCGGTCATCACACTAACATTGTTTGGTGGTACAATGCAAGATATGCCCATTTTCATGGTATCTGTGAGCTGGCAGATCAGAAGGGGGTTGAGTTTTAAAGCAAAACAGCATCGCCTCTTTTATTAGGTTAGCTTCAGGGAAGGTCACAAAGTTTTCCCAGCTTTTCCTCACCGTGAGCTGAAGTGTTCTTTCCACATCCTTGAATTGGGGAAACATTCCTGGCGTGAAATTGGCTGATCCCTCTGCCAGTCCGTATCCTGCCTTACCTGACTTCCTTCAAGGTTCTAGATGATGAAGTTTAACTGCCTTTACATGCTTTAGGACTGTTTTGGGATGACGTTGGAATCAGTGTGAGAGGACTACTTCAGCACTGGAACAATAAGGATGATTTAAGCATGCCTGACTCATGAGTTCAGGATATATTTTCTTTGCGCCCTAGCAGGGAATATCTGCCGTACTTAGAATTGAACTCTCAACCTTCCGAATGGGAAGCTCATATATAGTATGTAGTATATAGTATATAGTATATAGTATATAGTATGTAGTATATAGTATATATTATATAGTAGGTAGTATTGTAGTATGTAGTATATAGTATATAGCACATAGCATATAGCATATAGTATATATCTATTAGATTTCTTTTACAACCCCCGGTATGCCCAAATGTGGGAGGAAGATCACTACTTCCATTCTCTGTCCTTCGGCTCGTCACAAGAGATCATCCAGACAGAAACCCAATATTTTTACTGTTGCCTTTTTGTTACATTTGTTGTATTTGTGCTGATAAATAAATAAAGGGAGACTAGTATAGATCTATTTCAAGCTATTTAGCTCTCATCAGCTAGCCATACCCTTACTGGGATTTGAACCTGGGCTATATTACATACTAGGCAGACTTCTTAGCCATAAGGCCACTATATACTATATACTGTATACAGTATACAGTGTACAGTGTACAGTGTACAGTATACAGTACATAGTACATAGTACATAGTATATACTGTGTTTCCCCGAAGTAAGACAGGATCTTATTTTCTTTTGCCCACGAAATACGGCCTTGGGCTTATTATAGGGGAAGGGCTTATTGTTTTGGGGTTACCGGGCAGCTGCTCCCTTGTGAACTGGCTCCCGAAGAGCCAGGCACAGCCTCAGGGGCGAAGCAGCCATGAGGTGACCATGATCAAGAGTAACTGCCGGCAAACCCCCTCTCCAGCCAGGCAGGCGCCATCCACTGACCTAGGGGGTATCCCTAAGGTGCCCAAGGCACATGGCGCTCTTGCCCGCTCCCCAGCTCATGCGGCTTGGTGCCTTAGGGATACCCCCTAGGTCAGTGAATGGTGCTCTGCCAGGCTGGAGTGGGGTTTGCTGGGCTCCTGCCGTGAGCGTGTTCACCTCATGGCTGCTACGCCCCTGAGGCTGTGCCTGGCTCTTCGGGAGCCAGTTCACAAGGGAGCAGCTGCCCGGCAACAAACTCAATAAATAAATAAATAAATAAATAAATAATAAATAAATAAATAAAGCCTGCTCGCAGGGAGCAGCCGCCCGGCAACTCCCCCCTCCAGCCAGGCAGAACGCCACTCTCCAACCTAGCGGCATCCCAAAGGCGACAAGCAATGTGAGCACCTCCCCCCCGGCTCCCGTGGCTTGCTGCCTTTGGGATGCCGCTAGGTCAGTGAGCAGTGCTCTGCCTGGCTGGAGGGGGAAGGGTTGTTCCAGAGGTATTATTTTTTTGGGGGGTGGGCTTATATTTTTGCCATGCGAAAAATGTGGCAAGACGTTAGCTTCAGGACAGGTCGTATTTTCGGGGAAACATGGTATGTGTGTATGTATATAGATAGATATAGATATATAGATATGTATATGTGTGTGTATGTGTATGTACGGTATGTGTACATATGTGTACACACACACACACACACACACACACACACACACACAGAGCAGCAGCAAAACTGCTGTCAACCCTGAAGCTGACCTGGTCGAAGCCGTCTTGAGGCTTCAGTGCTGCCATACTGGAGCACAGTATAAGGAGGGAAGACTAGAGATAGCTGGGGTTGAGTAGTCAAAATAAAATACTTCTCTTGGGAACCAAGGACATTCTCACACTGGCCGGAGGAAGGAGGAGTGATGTCACTTGACCAGTGGATGCTGCCTTGATTGGGCCATGTGACTGATTGTTCAGGACTGAAGGAAAACTTTACTTTTAATTAGGTGAAAACCAAGAGGTCTCTCAGTGTTGGTTTTCACCACATATGTGCCAATAAAAAGCCAAGGTGGCGCAGTGGTTAGAGTGCAGTACTGCAGGCTACTTCAGCTGACTGCTAGCTGCAGTTCGGCAGTTTCAAATCTCACCGGCTCAGGTTGACTCAGCCTTCCATCCTTCTGCAGCTGACTGCTAGCTGCAGTTCGGCAGTTCAAATCTCACCGGCTCAAGGTTGACTCAGCCTTCCATCCTTCTGAGGTGGGTAAACTGAGGGACCCCAGATGTTGGGGGCAAGAGGTTGACTCTGTAAACCAGCTTAGAGAGCGCTGTAAAAGCACTCTGAAGCGGTATATAAGTCTAAGTGCTATTGCTATTGCTAAAGCTATTCTTGCGGAATTCACTTGCCTCAGAGTTTTTGCTTGCAATGGATCTGTTACTTGGAACCCTGACAACTAGCGTATGGACAAAAATGGAAGGACTCTTTGATTCCCACATGGATGAATGGCTATAAAAGGTTGATGGGATGGCAGAGATGGCTAAATTGAAAGTTTGATCAAAGAAAAGAATATAAATACTTTTATTTCTACTTGGAAACCGCTTCGGACTTTGTGCTTGTGGGTGGGGGAAAAAAATGAAACATTGATTTGAGTTTGACTGATTATATTGATTTGTTGTTATAGAAATGGCTGGTTTTCAGTGGTGGATTTTCAAAAAAAATTTGAACCTACTCTGTGGTGTGGTCTCCTTTGTGGGAGTGGCTTGCCGGCCATGTGACCTGGTGGGAGTGGATTGCTGGCCATGGTTTTATTCTTTCTTTCTTTCTTTCTTTCTTTTCTTCTCTTTTCTTTCTTTCTTTCTCTTCTTTCTCTCTCTCTCTCTCTCTCTCTCTCTCTCTCTCTCTCTCTCCTTCCTCCTTTGTCTCTCTGTCCCTTTTTCCTTTTTTCTTTCATCTCTCTCTTTTCCTTTCTTTTTTCTTTTTTATTTCTTTTTTCTTCCTTTCTTTCTCTTTCTCTTCTCTTTCTGTGGGTGTGTGTGTGGTGTGTGTGAGTGGTGGGTTTCAAAAAAATTTGGAACCTCTTCTGTAGGTGTGGCCTGCTTTCTGGGTCCACTGGTGGAACCTCTTCTAACTGGTTCAGTAGATTTGATGAGCTGGTTCTACTGCGAATTGGTAGGAACCACCTCTGGCTGGTTTATACTATTATGGAAAAGTAAAAGTTGAGGCTCAATGTTAATGCTTTATTCTACCGCAATAGAAGGGGTGGAAATCAATGCCTTTTCCCCTATCCCTCTCCTCCTTACTTCTCTTTTCCCTTTCCCCTCCTCACTGTGTCCTATTGTCTGCTTTTGTATTGTTGTATTTTATGTATCATCTAAAAAATGTTACAAAATATAAAAAAAGAACAAACAGTCAGTCAGTGAATCTCTTAGCAGCTCATGGGCAAAAAATACTCAACACCAATTATCAGGAGAAAAGAATTTGAAACACAAAAATGGATAATTTTTGTAGGTTGAGGTTGTGAACTAGGTCGGCTTACCGTAGAGATGCTTAGAAAATCTGAAATAGGTATGTTTTCCTAATCCTGCTATCAACTGTCATCATCTGGTTGGTCCATTTGCTATGCTTTTTTTTTCTTTAGAGAGAAATGCCTTTCTTTGTTTGTATTCTCCGGTTTGACATCTCCTTATAATACCTCTATTTTACGAGCCTTCTTAGCCTCTCCCTATAGTATTTTTCAAATCCAAATTAAATCTGCTTAGAGAGTTGTAATTCATTTGCTTCTCTCGGCTATCTTTTTATTTTGATTCTCCAATGAGGTCTTGATGGAGTATTTCCCTTCCCCCCTCCCATCATTTACAAACCCACTGTTACAATTTTCCCCCTAGCTTATTGACCTAAACTTATTGTTTAGCCAGAGGGAGAGAACAAAATATTTTCGGTGTTAAACTGAGCTGGTATAAAATTGGCCTCTTTTCTATCTCAAGGAATAAGACATCCATGGGGTGTGTGTGTGGATGGTCAATGGAGGCCTGTGTGAGGAGATTGTCATGTAAAGGCAGTGACCTTAACATACTTCACATGCCGGGATGGGGCTGATATTGGCTGGCCCTGCCCACCCTCCCTATAGAGGTGGGTTCTAACAGTTCGCACCTATTCGGTAGAACTGGTTCGTCAATCTACCGAACCGGTTAGAAGAGGTTCCACCAGTGGACCCGGAAAGCAGGCCACACCTACAGAAGAGGTTCCAAAATTTTTTGAAACCCACCACTGTCCTTGGATATGAGTTATTCTACACTATCATGCTCATATTTATAAAACTCAGTGCCTCTGTGAAAGGTAAGGATGACTACTGCGTTTGTGGTGCAATCAGAACATTGCGTGTGTTGAAGTTGTTTTAACGCAAACCAAAGATGCCTTTTAAAAAACAAGTTTACATCCTATTCTTAGGCATGGCAGTGCTGTGTGTGAGGTAATTTAAGGTGGTTCTGACAAGTGTTGTCGGCATCTTCATATCCGGTCACATGGGTGGCAAGCCACTCCCATCCGGTCACATGGGCGGCAAGCCACTCCCACAAAGGAGGCCACACCCACAGAATAGGTTCAAACAATTTTTGAAACCCACCACTGCCTCCCTGCCCCTCTCACCCCTCCCCTCCCCTCCCTCCCCTCTCCTCCCCTCCCAGGAGTCTCCACATGGCCATTTTGGATGTGAGGTAAGTGCAGGGCCCGCGCGGAGGCTCAGGGAGGGGGGAAAACGGGCCTCCCAGAAGGCCTCCAGAGCCTGGGGTAGGAAGTTTTCACCCTCCCAGAGGCTCGAGGAAAACCTCCAGCCTGGGGAAGGTGAAAAGGGCTCCTCCTGCTGTGATGCAAGAAGCCGACAAGGCCACGCCCACCATGGCCATGCTTACCCAGCAACCGGGCAGAGAACCCCTTGCTGAAATTTTTGAAGCCCACCCCTGCTCACATGATGCAAGTATACACAGGTAGACCTCGAGTTAGGACCATAATTGAGGTTGGCAATTATGGTCGTAAGTCATGATGGTCATAGCAAGTCACAGTGTGATAGGACTTGAATTTATGATCTTTTTTCTGCAGTGATTATTAAGCAAAATGAAAGTGTCATTAAAGAAACAAGAGGGTCATGTTTTTGCTGGACGTAGACCATGGTTCCTGGCAAAATAATTATAAATTGCAGTTGCATAACCGTGGGATGCTCCAAACGGCAATAAATATGGGTCAGTTGCCCGGCACAAAATATGTGGACTTGTGATTGTAGGGCATAATGTCGTAATTTCAAAACTGGGTCATAAGTAGATTTCGGGGACTCTGTGGCAACTTCAAAGGATTGCTAAACCAAGGACTATTTGTAATTGCAGCATCTGTGTGATTAAGCTGTCATTTTGGTTTCATTACACTTTGTGATGGAGAACTTCCAGAAGTCCATTTTGTAGCCATATCAGAGTTGCCAAATGGCCAGTAACTTTGCCAGTTCCAGTATCATCCAATATGTAGCTCAACATTCTGTACCATCTTCCCCAGGGTGGGATTGAAAATTTTTAGCAACCGGTTGTCTGCCTAGTTACTTACCTTTAAAGCCCTACATGGCCTTGGACCTGCGAAACCGCCTACTGCTGCATACCTCCCAACAGCCGATAAGATCGGACAGGGTGGGCCTTCTCCAGGTGCCGTCAACCAGACAATGTCGGCTGGTGGCGCCCGGGGAGGGGCCTTCTCTGTAGCAGCTCCGACCCTATGGAATGAACTACCCCCAGAGATCCGGACCCTGCCCACCCTCATGGCCTTCCGAAAGGCTATCAAAACCTGGCTTCCGGCAGGCCTGGGCTGTGGGCCTCATGACTGAGGGTCCAGCCCGACCTAGATTGGGTGTATGATGTGGTTTTTATTCTGTCTCCTCTGTTTTTTAATTCCTTTATTTTTAAAGTTTACTTTCTGTCAAGCCGCCCGGAGTCCTTCGGGATTGGGCGGCCTATAAATTTCTAAATACTAAAATACTAATTTATTAATGCTAGTTGCTGAGTGGGCGTGGCCAAGGGGGCATGGCCCAATTGGCTTCCTCACCATGGCAGGAAGCGTTTGTGCCCTCCCCAGGCTCCAGAGGTTTTCCTTGAGCCCCCGGGAGGGCAAAAATGGCTACCCCCAGACGCCAGAAGCCCTCCGGAGGCTGGCCCATTTCCAGACTTCTGATACTTCTGCTAGGCCCAATGTTTCACCCTTCCAGAGTCTCCGTGTGGGCCCTGCACTTACGTGGCATCCAAAATGGGCTGTGTGGAGACTCCTGGGTGGGGTGGGGTGGGGTCAGCCAGTCCTTTCAACTACCAACTCAGCGAACCCAATTAAATTAACATCTGGTTTGCCAGAACTGGTCCGAACTGGCTGAATCCCACCCCTGATCTTCCCTTCCCTTTAAATGTGTCAACATTTCCATCTGTCTGTTTTTTCTCCCCTAAGGAAGCCTGACATAATGTTTGGATCTTTTAAAATACTCTTTACTTTCTAGAGGTTGATTTTTCCGTGTGTCTTACCAAGGAGTTTTATTTACTTAGATGCTAATTAAATCGTACTCTTCTATTCCCATTTGAAAAGCTCATCTATCACCAGTGAGCTGCTAAAGGGATTATTTTTGTGTTTGCAAACACATTAATAGTGTGGTAGAGAACAGTCCATCGTAAATTCCTTCCTTATATTTTTAAAGATGGAACTCAGAATCGTTCTTTGGCTGTAGTAGAGTGGATACTTGTGCCACACTTTGCAATAATGTTCATGGTTGGTTCAGCCTGGAAGATAGTGAGCCGAGGTGGCGCAGTTGGTAGAGTGCAGTAACTGCAGGCCACTTCAGCTGACCTGCTAGTTCAGCAGTTCAGCGGTTCAAATCTCACCGGCTCAGGGTTGACTCAGTCTTCCATCCTTCCGAGGTGGGTAAAATGAGGACCCGGATTGTGGTTGGGGGCAATATGCTGACTCTGTAAACCGCTTAGAGAGGGCTGAAAGCCCTATGAAGTGGTATATAAGTCTAACTGCTATTGCTATAACATGACTGGTTGACTAGAACAGCAAGGAGCCTGCCATACCCTACTCACCAAAAGTGAACAAAAGACAACACCAAGAATGCCAGAAGACCAGTGAATAGTATAAGGCCTGCAAATTTTTTAGACTGTTTAGCAACGGCTTAGATTTCTATGGAGATTCTCAGTCATCCAGGTCATGGTTGTCCCAACTGGTGCCTTTTTCAAGAGGCAACTGGACTCCACCCAAAAGATAAAACACCCAGACATAACTGAGCCACGTAGTATACGCAGTGCAATGCAGCAAACCGTGTGCAGATCTGTGTATTGGGGAAACAAAACAACCACTTCATAAGTGCATGGCACAAAATAAAAGAACAAACACATTAAGACTAGATCCAGCAGTCCATCTGCATTTAAAAGACACAGGCCACTTGTTTGAAGACAGCAAAGTCCACATTTTGGACCGGAGAAGCTTGCTGGTTTGAAAGAGGGGTCAAAGAGGCTGTTATGTCAAAGTTGAACAGCCCTCTCTCAACCAGAGCGGGAGGAATATGACATCATCCATCTCCAATTTACAACACAGTCCTTTCAACAGTTCCAAGAAGGCTCCACACCAAATTGTACCACTCAGGTGACCCTGATGACACAGATAAATCTCCAGATGACCTTAACCACTTGGCAAAAGAATGCAAATGTCCAGCTATCTGCAAGGATATAAATCCCTCCATTCTCCACTATCCAGTCAGAGTTGAAGAAGCTTCTCGGATGAGAAGCGAAACATCTTCAAAGAAAAACCAGGATGTCCAGTTGCCTCTTGAAAAAATCTTCTTTGGGGCAATGATTAGATGTTTGGAAAGCCCTTAAATGAACCCTAGAAGGGTTAGAGGAGGGCTTTACAGTATGTCAGATGTCTCCTTAATCAGAAAAATGATAGTAGGGAGCAGGACAGAGGTGGATTCCTACCAGTTCGCACCTATTCGTAGAACCGTTCATCAATCTACCGGACCGTTAGAAGAAGTTCCACCAGTGGACCCGGAAAGCAGGCCACACCTACAGAAGAGGTCCCAAATTTTTTGAAACCCGCCACTGGCAAGGATCTTGTAACTTGACAGCTTTAAGACTTGCGTGCTTCAATGCCAAAGTTTCTGAATAGCTACTTGGACCGACTTAAGTACTAATTCATAATTTCATATCCGGTCACATGGGGGCAAGCACTCCCATTCGGTCACAGGGTGGCAAGCCACTCCCACAAAAGAGGCCACACCCACAGAGTAGGTTCCAACAATTTTTGAAACCCACCACGGAGCAGGAATGGAATGAGATGTAGAGATGGCACATGGTTCTTGAGCCTTGCTGAAAAATATTATCTTGTGAGAAATGGGAGCACCTGAAAGCAGGACAGGGAGCAATGGATGGAAACTAATCAAGGAGAGAAGCAACTTAGAACTAAGGAAAAATTTCCTGACAGTGAGAACAATGAATCAGTGGAACAACTTGCCTCCAGAAGTTGTGAATGCCCCAACACGGGAGGGTTTTAAGAAGAGATTGGACAACCATTTGTCTGAAATGGTATACAGTTTCCTTCCTGAGCAGAGGGTTGGACTAGAAGACCTCCGAGGTCCCTTCCATCTCTGTTTTTCTGTTGTTCTGTTAGACTCAAAATCTCTAGCAAGGTCCCCAAAAGAGATTCTGACATTGGTAGATCCAGATAAAGTTTGCTTTAATGCACATACAGTAAGTTCAAAAATATAATGACAATATTTTCTATTTTCTACAGTACCAGAAAATGGTATTTATCCAACCTCATCCACAGCAGTCATCTCTTTTTAGCTAATTTTCCTGTCCTAAACTCTGGCAACCTTAAAATCATAAAATAAGAATAGTGTAAGGATAGGCAACAAGGATGGGAAAAAAAGTTCTAATACAGCCAGCAACTGGCTAGCATGAGTCTTTTCTCCTATTAGAAAATAGGATTTTTTTTTTCCTGGGCTGCTGAAATGCTTGCCACAGCTGACCTTATTCCTATGTCCCAAGTTTGATGAATGGTCGAAGATGGAGAGCAGGTTCTTGTTCTCCTTGGTGCTATTCATCAGCATGCCACTCATCTTTTTTTACTTTCTTGACTTCGTTTCTCTACTTCTCTCTTAACTCTATTATACTCCTGAGAGTTGAAAATAGCAACCAGATTTGAAACACCAGTTTATATTCTGCATATCAAGTAGGGGTGAACACATCCTGTGAGATTTTCTTTGCAGGAATTAAATCACCTGTTGGGGGAAAAAATGAATTGAATATGCTAAACCTTTCAGAACTATGATTTGGCATTTATTCTAGCTTCAGTCATTGGCTAGAATAAGGGACTTCAGAATTCATCTCCTCTTTGAGGTCAGCTTGGGGGTTAGGGGTTCTAACAGTTCGGACTGGTTTGGGCAAACTGGTAGCTCCGAAGATCAGCTGGGAGAGAACTGGTTTGCTACTGCTAGCAAGTGGGCCTGCCTAGTAGTGAAATTTATTTATTTTACTACCAGTTCTGTGGGTGTGGTTTGTTGGGCATTGCAGGGGAAGTGTTAGAGGTATCTCCATTGGGAGACAGAAAGTAGAGCATCGGAATGTATAGCTAGAGAGAAGGAACGTTGCTAGTATAAGAAACACACAAATAGAGTCTCAGGCACTGCTAGTAAAAACAAGTAGCTTTACTACTAGTAATAGCTTCACAAGCAGTGATAGTAGGTATTTGTCCAAACAAAATTCAAAGAACAAACAATTGCTTACAGTCGCAGTTCACGTTCCAGTCATCAAGCGTAGTTATCAAGCATAGGAAAAGCAGAGAGAGAGAGAGTGAGCTTTCCTGCCTCCCTCTTATTGCAAAGTTAATTACATTTGATTGTAAAGTTAATTACAGCTGATAAGTACATTCACCCATTTAAAGAAACATCGACCATTTGGTACTGTATATGAAGCTATATTGCCTACCCAACACTAGGAGTATACTCACAACATTCTCCTCTTTGGGTAGTCAATAGTCGTCACTTATAAAGCCCTTCATGGTATTGGACCTGGGTACTTGAGAGACCGCCTGCTGCCAATTACCTCCAATAGACCGATTAGATCCCACAGATTAGGCCTCCTCCGAATTCCATCCGCCGGCCAATGCTGGCTGGCGACCACCCGGAGGAGAGCCTTCTCTGTGGCTGCTCCAACCCTCTGGAATGACCTCCCCATGGAGATTCGAACCCTCACCACCCTCCAGGCCTTCCGCAAAGCCCTTAAAACCTGGCTGTTCCGACAGGCCTGGGGCTAAAGAGTTTTTACCCCCTTCTCGAATGGTATGGTTGTTGTGTGTTTTTAAATTTTGTATTGTTATGTCTTGTCTTTTTTTATCCCCCTGTCTGTACCCCCTTCCCTGATTGAATTGTGAGCCGCCCTGAGTCCCCTTCGGGGAAAAGAGTGGCATATAAATGTAATAAATCCAATCCAAATCCAATATATATTTATAATTTCAGTCCATATCGTTCACAACTTTCTTTATGTTTAATAGCACCCTGAGCCTTTGTGAAATGGTTGGCTATATTATCCTCTGACATACAGTATGTTAACTCCACTAGCTTGTTTTTAATACTCTCCCGTACATTCAAATAACACAATCTGTATGCTTCATTCTAGTTTTAACTGCCAATTAGTAGCCATTTGAATAGCTGCCTGGTTGATCTCGTACACGGTAATAGAATCATTTACTTCTATTCCTAGATCTATCAGTAACTGTTTGTAACATATTATATCAGTACACAGTAGTGATAGACATGAGAATTCAAAAATCTCCACTCCCACCCCACTCTGGGCAAAGTCAGAGGTGGCATTTGCCAGTTCTCTGAATTACTCAAAATTTCCGCTACTGGTTCTCCACAACCTGTCAGAACTTGCTGGATTTCACCCCTGGGCCCAACTATCCGCTCCTGTGCTTTACCTACCTTTATCTTCTCAGCTGAGTTACGTGGCTGAGTGGATTGCCACACCTCAACTGTTTTCCTTCCCAAGCAACAATCCGGAAGGTAAGTCTTTTCTAAACTGTGCCAGTGTGCAACAGGCGCGTGCACGAAGAGTGCACTCCCGTTGTTAAACTGGTAGGATCCCACCCCTGCTTATTCGACTCCCATTGAAATCCTGGCAGATCCTTGGATGTTTGTTTGTGTAAAAGGATGAGTTTCATACCTGCACTTACAAATAATGCTTCAAGTAGTACATGGAAAATGCCCCAAATATTAGGTTGCAATTGCAATTTTAATTCTTTGACCCATGAAAGTATTTTAAAGTAGGGTAATCTGTTCTGACCCCCCTCGTCCCACACCAACACACACTCTGAGCCAAAGATAAGTTACGGCATTTAATTAACAGACAGACAGGTCCTTGGCAGCAAACCGGCACAGACAAGCTTGGGCAGCAGTCCAGCACAGATAAGGCTTGGCAGCAATCCAGCCTGCCAAGCTCACAGTAATGTTCTCCAACATTCGTTCCTGTGTTGACTTCTGCAAGAGGGGCGTGTGCACAAGCAGTCTTTTTATAGTCTGGAGAGGAGCCTAATGACCACCAGCTGAGTGCAATTACCTCCTGTAATTGCGAAACTGTTCCTGACGCCTAGTAGCTCTTCGGTGCCGTGTATCCAGGAACAACTCACTGCTGGCGTCCCGCTCACTCTCCCTTGTCTCCTCCCCACTAGTCCAAGGCTCAGGTGCCTCCTGGTGGCCCATCACCCTCTCTACGCCCTGTTCAGAGTCAGAACCCTGTCCAGGGTCCTCCACATCCTCCAGAGCCGACTCATAGGGCCCCTCACTGTTGGAGTCTGGTGGCAGCTCCAACGACTCCTGCTGGGCCACAACAGTAATCCTACTTTAAAAATAGCAGGTGAGTCTACTCCAAGATTATAAATGGAATCTTTCAAAATGTTATTACTTTACATCAATTCCGTGCTGATAAAAACCCTTTTTAAAAGTTTGCAAAAGTAAAAACCGAGTGTGAGTTATCGTTGTCTTGGCAGTCTGTTCAACACAAACATTTATTATTCAGTCTACTTGATCCAAATTCAAATGGTACTTCTGAAGTTCACAGTAGTTGGCAGTTATGGAGGAATTAACTATAATTTCTATGCCAGAATAATTTTTTTTGAGATGCTGAAGGCAGCTGATAACATTTATATTAGCCACTTATGCAAACTGTAGAATAATGAGTTTTAAAGTCCTGTCCTGGTAAAATGGAGAATTGCTTTAAATAATGCAAACATAATTCCCTATATTCAAATTATGTAGTGAAGATAATTGAAGTGATAGTTTCTGCCTTTTAGGATCAATCATAGCAATACAAGGACAACCAGCCAAGAAATCGCCACAAATAGAAATTTGTAGATTAGCCATGAAGGCCTTGGAAAGATATTGAGATGTGTGATGTCTCTATATCTACAAAGATTAGACCTGTGTAAACTATGATATTCCCTGTGATATTCTGTGGGAGCAAAAGTGGGTTTTTAAAGAAGCAGGATGCCAAAAGAAGAGAATATTTGTAGCTCAGGCTTGAACGGTGGGGTCCTTGCCCTCTATTAGTTTGGTTAGTCTTACAGATGTTTCATTACCCAACTAGGTACTTAGTTGGATAATGAGATATCTGCAAGAAAACAATCAAACCCAGAGAGCACCAAGGATCCATCAAAAGCAGGACAGAAAGAATATTGATGAGTTTGAAAACCTGCATTGAAGAAAGCTTTTGGGAATACTACAGACAGCCTAGGAAACTAATAAATGACCAGACTCAAATTATCCTAATTCAGGTAAATTATATGGAGACCCCCATCTCTGGAGAAGACTGTGATACTGGGGAACATAGAAGGAAAAAGAAGAGGATACTCAGCAGAGTAGATGTGGATGGACTCAGTTATTGCAGTAATGAATGTAGTGTTGGAAGGCCTGAAAGATCAAGTTAAAGGTAAAGGTAAAGGTTACCCTTGCACATATGTGCTAATTGTTCCCAATTCTAGGGGGCGGTGCTCATCCTTGTTTCAAAGCTCAGTTTCAAAGAGCCAGCGCTGTCCGAATACATCTCCGTGGTCATGTGGCCGGCATGACTAAACGCCGAAGGCGCACAGAACGCTGTTATCTTCCCACCAAAGGTGGTCCCTATTTTTCTACTTGCACTTTTTACATGCTTTCGAACTGCTAGGTTGGCAGAAGCTGGGACAAGGAATGGGAGCTCACTCCATTACGCGGCGCTAGGGAATCAAACAGCTGAACTGCCAACCTTTCTAATTGATAAGCTCAGTGTTTTAGCCACTGAGCCATCACGTCAAGTTAGGGACAGATAATTTTGGGGTGGAAAAATCTATCTATGTGGAGTTGATACTATCTTGATAACTCATTCTATCATCTCTTTTTCTCTCTCTGTCTCTCTCTTTTGCTCTTTCTCTTTTTCTGTATCTTTAATCTGTCACTATTATCTACCTAATTCCCTACAATTTTAAAATAAACTTAATAAGAACACTATCATGCTTCGGCAGTGGTGAACTTCTCAGAGAATGCTTGATAAAGGTTGAAATCACTTTGCTGTTGAAGATGCATTGCAGGAACTGGAAAAGCAACTCATATGATTCAACCTTGGCCTATTATAGTCATCCTTTGTATTGAAATTGACATCGTTTTAAAAATGCCTCTGTATCAATCATTACGTATTAAAGATATATATATGAGGTACTTGTTTAAATTTTTAAAATTTGGAATCTAAAACCACGTAAAAAACCCCAATGGACTGGGAAGGCTGTTGGCTAAAAGAATTACTGCAATACCTTGGAAGATAAAATCAATCAAATTACAATTGGTTTATTGATATTGTTTGTTAATAATGCATTTGATTTTTTTTTCCACAAGAGGACAAGGGTGAAGATTTTCAAATATTATAAATAAGTACTTAGACATTCATTTGTTTGGTCCCATCTTTTCTTTTCCTTACTTAAAAAAATGTTGTTGTTCAGTTGTTAAATTGTGTCTCATTTTTTGGTGACCCCATGGAACGTAGAACTTCGGGCTTCCACTATCGCCCTGAGTTTGTTCAAATTCATGTTCATTGCAGCCATGACACTATCTAACCATCTCATCCTCTGCTGTCCCCTTCTCCTTTCCATCTTTCCCAACCTCAGGGTCTTTTCCAAGGAGTCCTCTCTTCTCATTTGGTGGCCAAAGTATTTGAGCTTCAGCATCTCTCCTTCCAAAGAACAGTCAGTTTTGATGTCCTTTAGGACTGGTTGGATCTCCTTGCAGACCAAGGAACTTTCAAGCTTCTTCTCCAAAACCACAATTTTCCAATATCACCAAAAAGAAACCATCCATTATGAATGAAGGCGACCATATGTGTCCCAGAATAATGTTGCAGGATCTAATCTGAATTGGTCAACAGGATCAGAGGTTTTGTTTTCTGAGCTTTTGGAGTCATGCTAGAGCCCATTTTCAAGGGAACTTCTCTCTAGCAGAGTGGGTGCTGTTCTGTGTGGCTATTTATCGTGCCTGTTTTTAGACGTTGATTGGGGTGTGTTGATGGCTGGCTTGTAACTCAGTAGCTATTTTTTGCTTCTGCTGCCCAGCCCTCACCTCCTAAATACTTGATAGACTGGTAGTAAGTCAGCCCTCCTGTTGGCTGACAAAGGGTCCTGGGTTCTGTTCCCCAGGCTCTAATTACTTCCCTGTCTGTTTTTGTGCCTGCTTGTCCAACAATCTTAAGACACAAAATCTTAAGGCAACTTTGGCACTCAGCCTTCCAACTCTCACAGTCATACCTTACTACTGGGAAAGCCATGTATATGGTGGCTCAGTGGCTAAGACACTGAGCTTGTTGATCAGAAAGGTCAGACGTTCGGCGGTTCGAATCCCTAGTGTCACATAACGGAGTGAGCTCCCGTTACATGTCCCAGCTTCTGCCAACCTAGCAGTCCGAAAGCATGTAAAAATGCAAGTAGAAAAATAGGAATCACCTTTGGTGGGAAGGTAACAATGTTCTGTGCACCTTCGGAATGTAGTCATGCTGGCCATGTGACCACGGAGACATCTTTGGACAGCACTGGCTTTTCGGCTTTGAAACGGAGAGGAGCAGTGCCCCCTAGAGTCGGGAACAACTAGCACATATGTGTGAGGGAAACCTTTACTTTTACCTTCACATATACATCTCTCTGTCTCTCTGTCTCTCTGTCTCTCTGTCTCTCTGTCTCTCTGTCTCTCTGTCTCTCTGTCTCTCTGTCTCTCTCTCTCTCTCTCTCTCTCTGTTATTAGAGAGAGCCGAGGTGGCGCAGTGGTTAAATGCAGCACTGCAGGCTACTTCAGTTGACTGCAGTTCTGCAGTTCGGCTGTTCAAATCTCACCGGCTCAGGGTTGACTCAGCCTTCCATCCTTCTGAGGTGGGTAAAATGAGGACCCGGATTGTTGTTGGGGGCAATATGCTGACTCTGTAAACCGCTTAGAGAGGCTGAAAGCCCTATGAAGCAGTATATAAGTCTAACTGCTATTGCTATTAATTTTGAAGATAATACTATTATATGCCTATTTTCCCTTCCTTTAGTTTCCTCTTTGTGCTTCCTTTGTTATCTATTTAAAAAAAGAACATGAATGTGTGTATCACACAAGCCTATTATTAAAATGCATTTATAATCTCATGAGAAATAACTGCATGCAGTGGGATACTTGACTGATGTTGAATTCTACAAAGAGCTATTTTTTTTTATTACAGTGCGAATTGTGGAATGATGGGGGCTAGCAAAATGTTGAGCTTTTCTTAATCAACTAATTTCCTTAACTTTTCATTTGGTCCTTTCTATTTTGGCTCAAAATAGACAAAAGGGAGAAAGATAAAAGTTCAACTCGGCTCTGAACAATCTCCCGCAGAGGTGGCTGCCCTCAGACGATGCACTTCAGACGATGCTGAAAATCTTTGAATCACCAGAATAAATGGAACAATTGCCAAGGGAATGAAATAGACTTCTCCAACTGATTGGTCTGTTACACACACACACACACACACACACACACACACACACACCAGTTCTGCAATCATGAGTTATTTGTCTGCAATTTCCCTATCATTTTTTCCCAAGGAGCAATAGTTAATGTTATTTGACATCAATCTTCCAATTTGCAGCCGTAATGGGCTCGATGCTGTGAAACACAAAATAATCAAATCCTCCTTATCTTTGTTTTTGTCTCCATGCTGTGCATAAAACTTGGCAGAAGAAAAATGGGAGAATTGCCTTCTTCTTCAAGGGGAGCTGATTCTACACAAATGTTTCTTCTTTTGTGGTACTCCAAGGGGAACTTTCTTCAGTCTTGACAAGAGACTTATCAGTTCTGACTTAAAGGCCTAATTATTTAAAATTGGTAACAGAGCACAAACGAGGGCTGTTTTTTTAAAAAAAGCTTTCTCAGCAAAGAGTCTTCATCAATGTCGATGTTCACTGAGCTGTAAACATTAAGAAACATGCAATTTCTGACCATTTCCCCCCCAAAAGTTCTATCTTTGATGGTTCATCCAACAGTGGTGGAGAGCAAAGTTTCTTCAAAATGTGTGGACTTCAAAACCAAGAATTACCCAGCCAGTGAGTTTCTGCTCTCTGTCCATTTGGAGTCTCTATGTATTTGTACATATGTGTGTGAGTCCAGAGATATTTCACGAGAAGAGTACTCCACTCCTCTGCTCACAATAGAATCCCTTATGCCTCCAGGCTTGAAATTTTGGGCCTCGAACTACATCCTAAAACTACACTGATCAAGGTCTGACCTAAGCATAGTATACAAAATTGTCTGCTACATGTCCTACCTGTCAATGACTACTCCATCTTCAACCACAATCATAGGTACTCAAGCTCAAGGTAAACCTGCTCCAAACTCGATTGCAGAAAATATGATTTCAGCCACAGAGTGGTCAATGCCTGGAATGCACTACCCTAACTCTGTTGTTACATCCTCAAACCCCCACAACTTTAGCCTTAAACTGTCTAGCGTGGATCTCACCCCTTTCCTAAGAGGTCTGTAAGGGAGCATGCATTAGCACACCAGTGTGCCTACCATCCCTGTCCTACTGTCCCCATTTATTCCTACCCATTTCCTGTGTTCATGCCCATGTTTATACTTATCCCTGTTATCTCGTACATGTTTGACAAAATAAATAAAAATGTATGTATGTATGTATGTATGTATGTATGTATGTATGTACGTACGTCCATACGTACGTATGTACGTACGAGGGGTGGGTTCCTGCCAGTTCTAACCTCTTGTATAGAAGAGGTTCCACAAATCTACAGTGCTGTTTAGAACCAGTTCCAGCTCCCTCCCCCCGCCCTTCCACACATCATCATGATGAAGAGCGAGAGGAGGAATTCTGGGAGTTGAAGTCCACAAGTCTTAAAGCTGTCAAGTTTGAACACCCCTGGTTTTTTTTTTCTAGAGGGTTAGGGGTGCAAGGGTCTTGTAACTTGACAGCTTTAAGACTTGCGTGCTTCAAATGCCAGAGTTTCTGAGCCAACATTTTGGTTCCTAACCAAGAGCGTTGTTAAGTGAGTTTCACCACATTTTACAAGTGGGCCATGCCCACTCAGTCACATGGCCAGCAAGCCACTCTCACAAAACAGGCCACACCTACAGAAGAGGTTCTAAAAACATTTGAAACCCACCACTGGTATGTATGTATGTATGTATGTATAATTCTGGGAAGGCTAGGTGGACATTCTGATCTGAACTTAGATTGGGAGGAAAGAAAAAGAAGGATTGAGAATGGAGTGGTTGGCAGCAATCCAAGTCACTGCCTCTCTGCCTCTCCCATAGGAATACTAATTTGGATTATTTTCCTGGATTTGCTTTTCTCCAAAACCCCTTGTACAACTCAATCCCTTTGGAAACGTAAACTTTCTAGTTCAATGAAAAGAAGGACTAGGGGTGACATGACTGGCTCAAAGTTGACTTAGCCTTCCATCCTTCCAAGGTCGGTAAAAAGGAGGACCCATATTGTTGGGGGCAATAGGCTGACTCGGTAAACCACTTTAAGAAGACTGTAAAACACTATGAAGCAGTATATAAATCTAAGTGCTAAGTGTTATGATAGCAGTGTTCCAATATTTGTGGGGCTGCCACAAGGAGGAGAGAGTCAACCTATTTCCCAAAAGATCTGAAAACAGAACAGGAAGCAATGGATGGAAACTCATCAAAGAGAGAACCATCCTAGAACTAGGGAGAAATTTGCTGAGAGAACAATTAATCAGTGAAACAGCTTGCCTCCAGAAGTTGTGAATGCTCCAACACTGGAGGTTTTTAAGAAGGAATTGGACAACCATTTGTCTGAAATGAGTTAGGGTTTCCTGGTTGAACAGGCAGTCAGAGTGGAAGATCTCCAAGGCCCCTTCTAACTATGTTATTCTGCTGTTTCTTTTGCTGTTTTTTCCCATCACACCAAATTGATCTCGCCTTGTTCTGTTTTTGAAGCGTTCACTTGCTGATGGAGAGACTTGAATTTTTCAAAAGGCAACTAGACTTTGTTTTTCCTTGAAGATCTTTTTGCTTCTTATCCAAGAAGCTTCTTCAGTTCTGACTGAATGGTGGAGAATGGAAGGATTTGTATTAAAATCCTTCTATTTATCCTTTTATATATTTATAATATATGGAATTATTATACTATACTATACTATGCTCATTTCATTGTATACATGATGTACAATGACAATAAAGACTATACTATACTACATTATTATATTATATTGTATTGTAATGTAATGCATTGTACTATATTATATTATATTACATTACAATATATTATATTATATTACAATATATTACATTACTATATATTATATTATATTACTATATATTATATTATATTATATTATATTATATTATATTATATTATATTATATTATATTATATTATATTATATTATATTATATTATATATAATATTATATATATTATATTATATTATATTATATTATATTATATTATATTATATTATATTATATTATATTATATTATATTATATTATATTATATTATATTATATTATTATATTATATTATATTATATTATATTATATTATATTATGTTATATTACATTACAATACATTACATTACATTATATTAATTACATTATATTATATTATAATATATTATATGCGGCCCTCCTGAACTCCGGTTCTGCTGGCAGAGGGTTGCAGGAGGCCTTCACAGCCGGAAATGGAGCTCAGGATCCTGTTTTCACTCGCAGAGCGTTCAGGCTGCCACAAGCGCCCCCAACATGAGTGACATCGAGCAGGCCACGCCCACTCCAGCCACCCCCACCCCCACCCCAAGGTCAAAAACTATCCTGATGTGGCCCTCAATTAAATCGAGTTTGACACCCCCGTAATAGAGGCTGCCTAAATAAAAAGAAAAAAAAAACCCATAGTGAATGCCTAAAGTTAAGAGTTTGTAAATCTGAATTTTTTTAGCACAATAATTCAGCAAGTGATGCTGGGCCAACTACCTATGGATTTATATAAAGCTATGATTCTGGTATGAAGAATATTTTGCTGCAGCGGAGAGCAGCTTTACTTACAATTTTGGATTGATGAAATGCATTTTCTCTCTGAGATAATCGAAAGACTGAACTGGTGTTATCCAATGTGGGTAAGCTCCTAAAATTAATCTATATGTATGGACATATGTTTTTGACATGTCCTTTTTTTCCTTGACCTTCCTTTTTTCATTATTGCTTTTTTCCATGCCTTTTTTTATTATTTCTGCATAGTAAAAGCAATAAAGAGAAACTGAAAAAAGAGAAAATGGTTGCATAAATCTCTTTGCTGTATTCAGGAAGAAGTAATAAAAGAGTCAAAACTGCACTGCAGGGGCAGAGCTGGAGATAAGCAATAACATCACAAGCCTGTAAGCAACAGTTGTGCCCCATAAACGACAAATTTGGATGTGACCGAACCATCATTGCTATCGGGTCACATTTTTACAAAACAGGATGCAGGAATATTTTTGAGCACAAATGTACCTCTGGTCAATTCACCTTTTCCACCTCTTGTTTGAACACTTAAAAAAAAAAAGCATTGGTACCCCAAAATCTACAACATGGTAAAAAGCAGGTGCTCGGTGTTTGGTTGAACAACATTAATAATGACAAAGAAAGTCACAGGTGGTACTTTAATTGGCATTGAATGCATTTGTTGAATGCAGCAGTTTGTAAACAAACCAGCCAAATGGAGTCACAGGTGAGTTTTAGTATAAACAGGTTTAGTATAAACAGGTTTAGTATAAACAGGTGCTTGAGACTTTTTTTGCTTTTATATGTGGCATTGTTCTGTTCCAAAGCATGGAACTGTACTTCTGCTTCTTTCTTTCTTTCTTTCTTTCTTTCTTTCTTTCTTTCTTTCTTTCTTTCTTTCTTTCTTTCTTTCTTTCTTTCTTTCTTTCTTTCTTTCTTTCTTTCTTTCTTTTTCTTCCTTTTTTTCTTTTTCTTCCTTTCTTCCTTCCTTTCTCTCTCTATCTCTGTCTCTCTCTTTCTCTTTCCTTTATCTCCTCCTCCTTCCTCCCTTTCTTCTTCCTCCTCCTCTTCCCCTTTCCCCTTCCTTCTTTCCGTCCTTCCATCCTTCCTACCTCCTTTCCTCTCCTTTCTTTTCATTTTCCTTCTCTCCTCCTTCCTCCCTTTCTTCCTCCTTCCTCCCTTTCTTCCTCCTCCTCCCTTTCTCCCTCCCTTTATTTTTCCTCCTCCTCCTCTCCACTTTCCTTTCCTTTCCTTCCTTCCTTCCTTCCTTCCTTCCTTCCTTCTTTCTTTCTTTCTTTCTTTCTTTCTTTCCTTTCACCTTTCCTTTCCCTTCCTTTCCTTTCTCTTTCCTCCTCCTCCTTCCTCCCTTTCTTGCTTCTCCTCTTCCTCCCTCCCTCCATCCCTTTCTTCTTCTTCTTCTTCTTCTTCTTCTTCTTCTTCTTCTTCTTCCTCCTCCTCCTCCTCCTCCTCCCTCCCTCTCTCTCTCCTCGTTTCTTCCCCCTCCCCTTCCCCTTTTATCACTTCAGATGTTGAGGGAGATACAAAGTTTTGGGTCTTTCACTTCTGGCGGCCTCAACCATTGTTATTTGATGGTCTGTAGTTTGTTTTTGACGTTGCCTTTGCATCTTCTTGTGATCTGCCTCGTGTTCTTTGACCTTCTCCACTTTTTATGCGTGCTTTATATGGCATGGAATCCCCAGATAGTTTCTCCAGATGGACAAACCACTTTATTTGCTGTCTTTGGATGTATCTTAATTTAAAATCCCTTTCTCTCACTTTTAAGAAATCCCCTTCTGTCCATCTCTGGATGGACTAGTTGAGAGGTATTTAAAAAGGACAAAGGACATCTCAAAAGCACAGCTGGTGACTGTAAGAAAAACTAGTTTTGTTATACTTCATGATGAAATAGAAATGTGATTGTATGGGGATAAGGCAACAACCAATCTAATTCTTGTCTGCTTATTGTTTGTGTTTGTGTGTGTGTGTGTGTGTGTGTGTGTGTGTGTGTGTGATGTCATTTTGAATTACTTCACTGAATGAAGCTGGTATAGAGCTAAAACAAACATTTGCAGCTCCCCTATGAGGCACATTGACTTATTCTTAGATTTATATCCCACCTTTATTGTGCACAGTTCAAGGCAACATAGATAAAAGTCCTGTTTTCCCCAAAGCAATAACAACCACAACTTTAAGACACAGCTTTAAGACAAACATGGAATGACCAGCCCAAAGTCACCCACAGGAAGATTCAAACTCACAGACGTCTGACCCACCCATCCTTTAAGCCTGTGGCTGCAACCCATAAGACATAATAGACAATTACTTAGCCATGATTCAGAATGGCCTCTAAAGAGATGATAGCCCACAGCTTCTCATGTCGGAGTTTCTCGGCAGTATCTGACTTCCTTTGCACTGATCTGCCATGGAATCAGAACAGTTGAAAACTACATCACCAACTCATTCATCTGCCAGCTCAAAGTAAAGCTATAATAGATAAAAGATAAAAGCACCCTCAGCTCGAGCAACTGATGTTTTCAAGGCCATGTCATTCAGGCTTTCTTGTCAATGACATCGAAGGGGTTGGCAGCTGCATTCTTTCAGAATGTGTTTGTTTGTTTGTTTGTTTGTTTTTAGTGTGTAAACTTCTAAATTTCCACCCAGTGTGAGCACCGGATTCCCATAACAAAATGAACAGGGCTGATTGATGGATGTCATGGAATGTGAGTGGCCTTAAGGAAAGGGGGAAATGAACTATGCCTGCTTTTGCACGGGAAACCCAGAGCCGATTTTGCTTCTTCTGTGCCAAAATGGTTTGTTCACTAAAGTTTACATTCTTGATAAAATAATGTCCCAGCAGTTCTCACAAAGGTGCTTTTTTCAGGAGGCAACTGGGCTTTCTTGTTCTTTCGAAGATGTTTCGCTTCTCATCCCAGAGGCTTCTTCAGCTCCGGCAGGAGAGTGAGGAATGGAAGGATTTATATTCCTTGCAGACAGCTGGTCATTTGCATCCTTTTAGAGGGTCCTTGAAGTACTTGGAGGTTTCTCTGTGTCCTCGGGATCACCTGAGTGGTGCTCCTGGTTCCTGTAGTCTGCAATTTTTCCTCTGCAATCCATTCCTACTCCCACACCATTCAAAGGGTGTTCACCCCAAATTTTATAGCTAAAAGTCTGCAAAGATTCTCAGCCATCCAGGAGTCCCAGCAGTTCCTTTTTCTGGATTCACCAACTGGACAGTTGACAAAGTCAATCAGAGTAACCCCTCCAGAATGCCCTCTAAAAATATTCCTGCAGTAGTCAAAACTGTCTTGCCTTGCCTTGCCCCTAACTTTCAAGTTGTTTTGCTGCTACAGGTGAGTAGTCAGGAGATAGTGGTATGGATCTCTTTTTTTCACATAGAAGAAATACCAGTGCAGTAAAGAGTTTTGGCCAGCCAAGACGATGTGTGCATTTCTTGACTGGCATGCTTAAAACGATTTCCTTAGCAGAGCTTTGATGATTACACCTGTTATGGTTAATCATTCTTGTCTGATCCTTATCTGTATTCTTACTCATAACCATTAAGGTAAAGAGGGACAATACCAGCTTTCAAATCTAACTCATGTTAGGGAGAGGCAGAACAATACTTTACTGACAGCAATGTTCTTATAAACAAAGGGTTACTTCCCCAAGGTGTTAATTACATACATCATTAGATCAGTGTTTCTCAACCTTGGCAACTTGAAGATGTCTGGACTTAAACTCCCAAAATTCCCCAGCCAGCATCTGCTGGCTGGGGAATTCTGGGAGTTGAAGTCCAGACATCTTCAAGTTGCCAAGGTTGAGAAACACTGCATTAGATCATCCTCATATATTGTCTGCAAGAGACCCTGTTTTCAATAAAAGCATTTTAGTTGATGTTCCACTGTCCACAGTGAGGATCACTTCCCTGGTAAGAGGTGCCACCCAGCCATCTCCAGATGTTGGGATTTATATTTCACGTCTGGTATGTTAAATTACTCATTGGGTTTTGTTTCCTTACAAGATGTACTTAGACAATGATGTGAGAAGAGAGAGGGTGGCTAATTCAGAGGTAAAGTAATGAGCCATGGTTATTATGTACTCCCAACAGGACTGCCGCATTGAGACAATTACTCCCTATCCTGAAATTATATGAGCACAACAGCAATAGCTGTTACCATATTTTTTGGAGTATAAGACACACCTTTTGTTCCCTCAAAAAAGAGGGTGAAAATCTTGGTGTGTCTTATGCACTGAATACAGCATTTTTCTTGCCTCCCGAAACACCACCCTCTTTGCAAAAATGGCCATGCATACCCTTTAGGAGGCTTCCTGGGTGCACCTGAGGGCTGGGAAGGGCAGAAATGAGTGAAAAAATGGGCCGTTTTTTGCTCGTTTTTGCCCCTTCCAGCCCCCAGAAGCACTCTATAAGCCTCCTAAAGGCTATGCATGGCCATTTTTGCAAAGGGGGTGGTGTTTCGGGAGGAAAAGCAGTCAACCCAAACCACCACGTAGAAAACTACTAATGTTAGCTCCAGATTTTTTTTGTTTTTTTTACAACTGCTGAACTGAACCAAGACCTGTTGTTGTTGTTGTTGTTGTTTTCTTTCTTTCTTTCTTTCTTTCTTTCTTTCTTTCTTTCTTTCTTTCTTTCTTTCTTTCTTTCTTCTTCCTCTTCCTCTTCCTCTTCCTCTTCCTCTTCCTCTTCCTCTTCTTCTTCTTCTTCTTCTTCTTCTTCCTCTTCTTCCTCTTCTCCTTCTCCTCCTCCAAAAATGAACCTATTTTTTGCCCCCCAAAAGGGCATGCATAGCCTTTAGGAGGCTTATAGAGTGCTCCTGGGGGCTGGGGGGGGGGAAGCAAAAATGAGCAGAAAAC